>NW_027125575.1:0-6250 GCF_009792415.1 Cryptosporidium ryanae
AGTTTGAGTTCAGGAAAATCAGGTGGATCGCACTCGAAAGGAGGAAGAAAATCATCCCAATATTACGATATAGTGAGGCAATTACCAGAACATGAACGAGAAAAATATACTACAGGTAGTTTGAGAAAGAGTGATGAGGCAGCTAAAGAAATACAAAGTTTGAGAGATAAAGTTATACTTTCAAGACTTTTAGAAAAGGAAACTGAGAGTTCACAAATGGGTGAAGGAGAAAAATCTGCATTTCCAATACAGAATTCAATGGAGGCAATTATGCTAAAGGATGAATTGAAAAGACTAAAGAATGCGATAGGTAGCCATCGAAGGGATGCATATTTGTTATCTCAAGAATCGAAACAGAACGAAGAGATGGAAGCAAAATTAAAGTCCCAAGTTACTGAAAAGGAAGCTTTACAATTAGAGCTAGAACAATTATCAAAGGAAATTAATAAACTAAGTAATGAAGTCTCGAAAGTAAAGAATAAGGACAATTATAAAAACAGTGGCAGGTACTAGAGACCGAGCAACAAGTCCTATCCCTGAACTTGTAGTATATGAGGATTCAGAAGGTACTGAAAGGTCAGATAAAGGAACAACTAAGAGAGATTGGGTTGGAGGAGGAACTGATAGAAGTGACGAAAATGAAGGTGAAGAAAGTGAGACCAGCAAAGGAAGTGAAAAAACAAATGGCGAAGTTGAAGAAAGTCTTTTGCTTGATGAAGATGCTGTAGTAATTGGTGTAGAGGGTAATACTCTTCAAACAGGGAGAGTCGTATTGGATCCTGAGAATGAAAATTACGGAAGATACTATGAGGAAGAAGATGATAATAATAAAGAAGGAACGGGTTTGATACCGGTAATTGAAAAATATGACGATATGATGGGAGTTGAACCGGTAGTGTTGGAGAAATTTGTGGATGATTCTTACCATGATTCAGAGGAGGGACTAATGCCTATAGAGGGAGTAATTCCAAAAATAGAGAATTTGCAGGCATTTGAGGAGGAAGGAAGATCATTATTACCTCCGAGCGATGAAAGTCAGGCAATTCAATTTGAGGAGGCATATTTGGCGAGGCATCCTGAATTGATAAATACAGATAATGTTTATCATGTTAAGGATGAAGAAATAAAGAGAGCTTTTGAAGGTGGAAAAAAGAAGAAAAGAGGTGATGCTATTGATAAAAAGAGAGAAAAGGGAGAACATATATTTGAATTTGTTGATTTTAATATGAATAGAAGTGAAATAGAGAGACTAAAGAGGTAAGTTGACTACTCAACTAGACACATATTCGGTGGATTGAACATATTGTAAATAATTATTTTTCTTCAATTTTTTTTTTTCAGGAATCCGTTTAAAACACCTGAAGAGAAGAAGAAGATACTTGGTATATTGCAGGCTAAGGAAGAGTTTGAAAAGCTTAAACGTGAGTCGAAGAGTGAGACACATAAACAAAAAGAGTTGTTATCATCCTCTTTGGAAGCTTCTTTAATTGATGATGAAGTTAGCACCTCTTCTGGGAGAGGTCCTCCGTTTTCAAAGAAAGGCGTAGAAATAATCACAGATAGTTCTTTATTTAACGGGGACTTTGAGGAAGCATCTGGATCTGAATCACATGCTACTTCTGAAAATACTGAATCAGAACAACCTGGTTTGACTAGAGAAGTACCTATATCTAGATTGCATGCCATTAAAAGGTCCGAAAAAGAAATTAAAAGAGAGAAGGTATATTCCAACCATGATTATTTTAAACAATGCGTTAAATGTAGAAACAATAGCGGCCAATTAAACCAAAGGTAAGTCATAAATTGATGGTGTAGAACTAAAAATTAATTAAATTTTTATCAAAAAAAGTGAATTATTAGAAAGTAGTCCTGTATATGAAAGTAATAGTTCACAGAGAAAAAAAAGAATTAGAAAAAAGAAGTAACTCAAGAATTAAAGAAGATACATATATTTGGTGTATGTAGAATATATTGTGAGAGTATTAATAGTAATCGAAGATAAGTACAAAAACTTATTTTGTTTTCTAATTTTTATTTTTGTTAATTTAAATATTTTTACTGAGGATGAGAGCAGTATATCATGAATTATTTGAATAAAAGTACATATACATATTAGAGATTTGTTTTAATCATTATTTAACAATTTTTCGCATTCTATTAGATTTATCATTTGCATGTCAATTTTGTAAAGCAGTCTCAGATAACAACCATTTTGAATTAAATATCCCATTTAGTGTTATTCTTTTGTCTGGATTTAATTTCAACATGGAAGAAATCAAATCCCTGATTTCAAATGGAACATTCTCATCTATAACCACCTCATTATCTATTATAGATGGTACTCTTCCAGAAAGTAAACAATGTAAAAATACACCTAAATTCCAAATGTCACTCTTTTCAAAATTTACTTGATGTTCACTTTCTCTATAGAAAAATCCTTGGTAAAATTCTGGGGGATTCAACCATCTATTGCCTGAATTTATTGCAAAATAGAATTTTAATTTTTTAAAATTAAAATTTACGAGTTAAAATGGTGTCATTTGATATTTATGTCAATGCAATAGTATTCTTGTGTCAAGCCTCAAACCTGTATAAACCACACTATGTCGACTACCTTTCTCACTTGAGCACAATAAGAACTGCTAGTGTGGTATAGTTTGTCTGATGCATAATACTATTGCAACTAACAACTTACCTGAAAAGAGCAATTCTCGTGAATTTGTTGATCTCCCCTTGAAGATGTAATTCAACTTGACGTGTAGATCGTCACTTGTCTTTTCATGGTTACAAATTAAAGAATTATACAGTGAATTCGTATGCAACGTTTTCACATTCACTTCATCATATACATTATCCAATTTAAATAGATAAGTCTCTTTAGACGGAATTGTAAAAAATTTTTTCTTATTTTGAATCATGTCATGGATTTTTCTAATAGAGTTATCGTCATTGTTACCTGCTATGTTGATTTGTTCCGAGTTCTCCCAATATTTGGATAACTCACTATTTATATTAACCTTGTTTGAACACAATCTCTTTCTATTAA
The DNA here is from genome assembly GCF_009792415.1 of Cryptosporidium ryanae. Classification (NCBI taxonomy): domain Eukaryota; phylum Apicomplexa; class Conoidasida; order Eucoccidiorida; family Cryptosporidiidae; genus Cryptosporidium; species Cryptosporidium ryanae. Next base: position 3,047 of record NW_027125575.1, read on the forward strand.
ATATATTTCTACCCTTTGATAATATTAAGCGTGTTAATGTATTTCCATTTTTGTCCAAATACGTTTCATCAAGAGAATGTGACATTTTTACAGATTCTGGACGCAAATATATGCCACTTATATTCTTGTTATGAAGATACTTATATGCATCTAACACTTGGGAAAATATAACTTTCGCTCCATTGACTGTGTATATTCTATTCAATTTTCCTTTATTGCCTTTACTTATTGATGGAGCTAAATACGTTTCTGTGTTGCTATCCCAATTCATACACGAATGTGGCAAATATTCCATTACAAATGTTGTGTATGGAAACGTTTCACAGTGAAATACCTCATTTATTCTTAAAATATTTTTGTGAAACTTAAATTGAGATTGCGTAAGCAACTCTCTAAATATTACATCATGGGAACTTGGATTCAAACAAAATTTATTAAATATTGAACCCAATAATGAGTCCTTTTTTACGAATAACAACTCAAAAAGTGGTGGGTACTCTGAAATTAATTTACTTTCACCATTAAAATGAGTTTGCCAAATATATTCACCAATTTGTGTTATGCTCGAATTATCGTATGGATTATAATGTGCTTTTGAGTTGCTTACAAGACGATACTCATTTATACATTTGTGTGGTCTCCAAACTACTGAGCCATAATGATTCTCATTCCATAATAAAGCCGATGAAATTCTTGTTTCTAAGTCACCTGAAGAAGAGAATGATTAGTTTGGTTTATTTTTATTTGTTCATTTATCGTTTCGTTAGTATTGTCATTTGATTTAAATAAAAGAGAAAAAATAAAAATGTAAATTGATAAAAAAATAAAAAAGTATATTAATTATGAGTTTAAAATATTCAATTATTTTTTTACTATACCTGAAAATTTTTTCTTCCAAGAACTTTTTAAAGGACTTCCTCCCCAACCCACATGTAATCCAGTCATAGGACTTAATTCAAAACTTTCTTCGCCATCTAATACAGTTGCTATACTCTCAGTGTCAAAATCATAATTGCTGTCAAATCTCTTGTCAATGATTGGAAGCCCTATTTTACTTTCTAATGCGCTTTTATTCTTTATTTGCTTCTTGATACAACTAATTGGTGACTTTGCAGTCTTAACCTGCCTTTTGTTCACTACTTTCGGGCTTGATGACTTATTCTTTGTGCCACTCAATCCTTTCTTATTTTTATTCACTTTGACTATATTCATATTTATTCTCGATTTTAGGGTGTTGCTGCTACTATTATTACCTTTCACTTTCTTACCCACTATGTTTTCATCACCAAAAGCTATTTTACGCTTTTTCTTTGTTGTATCCACTAAGGCAGCTGATCTTTTATGTCCAATGCATTTTGACGAACATTCTTTCGGATGCGGCGGATATAACGAAGCTTCATCAAAAGGCCAATCTCTTTTTGGGGAAGGTGACCTTCTGTATGCTGGTCTTATTGAAACCCCTCTCAAACACCTTGTTGGATGTGGGCTGTGATGACGAACTGAAGATGCTGAACATGGGCGTGAAGAACTCGATCTTAAGTGAAGTGATGGTGATAGGGACGTGTTCCTATTAACTCTTTCCGAATTAGTTTTCACTTTTTGTTTACTTGTATCCGAAATGCCTATTATTGATGTGCGTGACTTTTCTCTTGGGTGTGGTGGATACAATAAAGCTTCATCAAAGGGCCAGTCTTTTCTCGGAGAAGGTGATCTTTTGTATGTTGCTCTCGTTGAAACTCCTCTCAGGCATTTTGTTGGATGTAAATTATGGTGGTGGTGGTTGTTATTATTGCCATTGTGTGTGATAGCATGTTGACTGCCATTACTCTTGCTATTGGTGCCTTTATTCTGAATGTTTGAATTTTTGACTGGTGTTACAGAACGTCCTCTCGTGCTTGATGGATTATTCTCGTTCTTTCTCTTTGTTGTATTGCATTTTATTTTGCTTCCCTTCACAATCACTTCTTTGTTTGAATTATTTGCTCTCATTTGTTCGTGGTAATAAATAAATCACCTTTCTCGTTCTTATATACAGCAATTTGTTTGTTTACTAGTTGAAAATGTAAAACAAAGTCTAAAATCTACAGTCTCTGGCGAAGTAAAATTAAAGTTCGAACTGGACAATTCAAACACAAATTAATATAAACTACCTAGCTAGAGGTGTAAGAACATTGAAAAAAAATAGCAAGGGTAGGTCAGGAACTAATTTTCATGAAAAGCATACAAGATGAAAAAATCACATAGATGACATCAGGATGGGTTAGGCACAGTTTTCCATAAACGTACACCGTCAGAACTCATTTATGCATTCAAGTTGCTTGCTCATAACTCAAAAAGTGCCTGCATGAGTAATTACTATACCATATTAATGTCCTGATATACCGGTCTAACCATACCACTAACCTGTGTTTCCAAAGAAGAATAATCAACATTTTACACATTTTCCAAAAAAATGCATCAGATAACTATAGGTTATGTATTTGGAAATATGAACAATAAAATCGAAGGTTTATTCTAGCTTTAATATAAATATTTATTATTAGTCATTTACGCGAATATTATATTTTTGTCTATGTATATAGCCTATATATCAGTTGACAATATAAATATACAACTCCAATACCATATATATATGGACACCTTAAATTTAATTTTACTGCTTTATATTTGTCTACAACTTAGCGTTGGTACCTATTAATATTAAGAGAAATGAAGACAAAACATATTTTTACCGCCACGAAGTGGTTATTTTCCTATTTATTAGTAGAAAAATAATTGTACCGAGCTTATTTGATTTAGAGGGAAGAAAATCAACGAAAAATCAATTTCAGAGGAGGATAAAAAATTCAGGATATTGATAATGAATATGTTTCTCATTGTTAGAAAAACACTTGCAATACTCTTTAGTTTTGCATTAGTCTCTGTCTCCTCGAATAGTCTTGAAGCCCTAGTTGGTTCTATTACTACCGGAGACGGAGTAACATTTCCGTACATTGAGTCAAAAATTCTTGTTCAGAATGTGGAAAGGACGGTTTTGTTCGTTTCTAGTGATGTATGTGAAGAATGTATTAAAGCTGCAGAACTAAGATGTGGGGTACTTAACGAGATGAATGCTTCTTGTGTCGTTTACTTATTAGTAAACAATGAATTGAACTTGCTTACGTTGGTTCCGGTGGAAGATTCTAAAGTTGATGGGTTAATGCG
>NW_027125578.1:0-11834 GCF_009792415.1 Cryptosporidium ryanae
AAGAATGAATCAACATTTAGAAACGAAAAAAAGAATAGTAATCAAGTTTGGGTAGTTGGTGTAGAGGCAATAGATGATTTGAAAGATATAATTAAATTAGTTAAAAGGGAGATTGAAGGGGGACCTGAATCTGAAAGGCATGCGATATCATTATTAATTGAATGGAATACAATTAGTTTGAAGTTAATGCCACTATGGGACATAAGCAATGATAACATTGAAATTCAGTGTTTAATAATACAATTGTTATTTTGGTTAACACTTCCTCCAGATGATAATTGGAGGAAATTTCATTCAAAGACAATGAAATGCGATGCTTATTTGAAAGGTATGCAAAAAGTTAAGTATTCGCTTTTATATGGAAATTTCTGGAAAGAAGTTCTTTCTTTGTATATAAAACTTAAAGAAGTGATTGACAACAAGGGGTTTTTAGAAGAGGATAAAAATGAACTTAGAAAGATGGAGGAGTTTATATTGAAACTGAAAGTACAAGAGGATAAAAATGATACAGTTGAGAATGAATCTAGTGACGATGAAAATGAAATGGAGATTGATATGGATATTAATATTGACAAGTTGATTGAAGAGGACAACATAATGAAGTATAGGAGATTAGAAAGACTTGAAATAAGGAGAAGAGTAAGGGACGAAATAGTGCTAATTAATGATAGAGTTAGCAAAAGGAATAAGTTATACAAGAATAGAATAGGGATGATAAAAGGACTTATCATTCAGACATTAAAGATAAGTGATCCAAATGCAAATGAGTCTATTACTATGTTTGGAATAAGATCGCCGCATTTAATATTAGTAAGTAGAATGATAGCTAATGGAATATTGGAGATTGTAGAAGACGACAGCGAAAGTTTTTTTAACGATAATGGAAAAATTATAAAAGACGAATCTCAATTAGTTGCACCATGGAGAATACTTGAGTATATTTATGGTTTAATATGCAATATTCAGCCAATTGATTTTGTAAATGAATTGTTTGAAAAAAAAATAGAGAAAAATTATAATGAAAACCTTAGAAATAAATTGATGGAAAAAATAATTAAAAAATCGAGTTCGTCAGGATTTACTTCTAATTCATTAATGAACAGACACTCTAGATTTAATCCTGTTTTAGCTAGAAGAAGAATAAGCGAATCAAGAGGTTGTACAAGTATTCAATTGAATAATTCTAAATATGGATCATCAAAGAGGATAGTTAAATATAGAAATGGTTATGATGAAGAAGAAATGTTTGATTATATTGATATTTTAATGGGGCCAATGCAGTCAACTGGGGGCAACATACATGATTTGGATATGTATGGTTTTAACACTATTGAAGGTACATTGGGCAACTTAGATGGAATGAATAAGGTAAACTATCAGGAAACATTACGATTATTGGGAAGTTTTGTTGATAATTTTTTTAAAACAAAATTACCCTATTTAATTGAGAGAATATTTGTAATATTAAGAAATGGGAGTGATAAACATACTATATGGGATTTATCAAGGCTAATAAGTTTAATGACGTGGGTACTTTCATATAAAAGGGCAATAAAATATAATAAACGATGAATTGACAAGATTAGTATTAGAGACGAAGATGCTGATAAATACAACACAGAATACTGCAATAGATTTCATTCATTCAACAATAAAGCATCATACACGAGAAACATTAATGAAAAATAAATCACATAAAATAGTTAGAATATCTCTTCGTTGTTTAAATGAACAATTAAAAATAATACATATAATGTCAAACTCAAATACAGACAAATTAAGCGAATTAGGAATGTCAATTATTTCTTTTATTGCAGGATTGGATTTAATGAATGATCTATCCTGGATATTAAAACACTATGTAAAAGCAACTCATCATCCTGAATTAATATTATATTCTATAGAGGTTTCAAATAGATTAATTAAATTAATAAGTAAAATAGGTGGTAATGCTGTTGTAAATATAAGAAGAAGAAGGAAAGATAGACTTACAGACGAAAATGACTTTATTAATTATGATGAAGACAATGAGGTAATATATGAAAATGATAAACAAAAACTTCCAGGTTTTAGTGGAAGCAATTATTCAGAAAGGACAAAATTAATGAGTTTGGAAGAAATGATGAATGATTTTTGCGACGGAAGAATAGTGTCGGCAATAATGAATATTGTTAATAACTATTCTACAAACCACTCAAATATAAATTGGCATGTTTCTAGATTTGCAAGAAAAATAATAACTACTCGACCGATTGGAACGAACAATAAATTAAATGAATTAGAGGGTGAATCTGAAAGCAAATATAGTTATATATATTGTGGGTTGTTCTTTCAATTGACCTATTTTATTACATTTGCTAGCATATTATCGGACAAAGGTTTCATATGTAACTCAGAAACAGATAAAGGTGCCGAAGATATATTATCACTTGCGAGACATGTTGTACACCAATTTTGGGAGGTAGCTAGAATAAATAAATTCGTATTTATTGAACTCCTATTCTCAAAAAATTCAGCGAGAGGTTTGAGTTTAGCCGACCCCGAAAGATTAAGGTCAATATTTACAAATTATGAGGAGGGATTAGATTTTGAAATCATAGATAGAATGGAAAACACAGGAAACAATGCACATGAAGCGAGATTACATGTCAAATCAAAAATAAGTAAGGAAAAAAATTCAAATATTAATTGGACTAAAAAAGATGATGAAGAATTATTAAATCTTTATTCACAATTCGAGGAGAATCCAAAGTGCATATCAATAATAACAGGCCTTCTTTCTGATATAAAAACCGAACGTTCTGTCAAAAAAAGACTTAAGGATTTGGGTAAATTAAAGAATTTTGAAGATAAGGTAAATTCTGAGTATGAATATGACGATGAATTAAACACTAGAAATATCAATTTAATTTCTTCCATCATGGAGTTTAAGGAGATTAACATAGATGAATATATATTTGATGAATATTTAGAGACGGACTTAAATAAAATATTAAAAGAACAAAGCAATATATTAGAAGATGCATATTCGACTAGAGAACTTATAATCGATGATTTGGATGATATTCCACTAGAATCACCACCTTCAATTCCAAATTCACTTATTTCAGATACTAAATACACTTCAATACTAAAATCATTGGGATTAATACAATTTGAGAACAAAGAGGATAGCATCTGGATGGTTCCAAAAGAATTAACTCAATCGAAATATCTAAAAATAATAGATAAATATAAAGAATTGATAGAGCTAGATTCATTTGAACTATATGAAATGTTGAGTAGCATTAAAAACAAAATAAATGCTGATGTGCATAGCTTTAAAGATGGGATTAAATATTCTGATACTATACTAAGGGAAACTATAATAGAGGTGTTTGAAGATTCTAAATTATATACCGGTTTTCCAAAAATTAATTTAGATGATAAAATACCTCACGAAAATGGATTGCTTCATTATTTGTGTTATGAATTGAAAACCATATTGAATAAAAATATAAACAATGAAGAGAGTAATAGTGAAATTTATGAAGATTGGATAAATAAAGAACTGGAAAATTTAACATTGTGTTTATCAAAGGAAAGATTTGAATATTTGGGAATTAAAAATGAATTAATTGAGGTGTTTGACTCAATAAATGTATCTAGACTTTTAAAGGTACTTGGGTTTAGAAAGAAATTAATTCCAAAAGAAACCCAATTTATTATAAATATAGATAGAGGTATCAATCGTGATTTAAGTAAAAGAGAGAATACTTTATTTAATGATGAAGATGATGATGACTACTTTAGTAAAAATAGTGATTTCTCAGAGAAATCCACTGAATGTTGGACACTTGATTATGAAAATATATCACTTAAGGATTTCAATAACAGATACAATATCTTATTAAATACAATAATAGACTTAAATACAAATGAAAATAAAATAATAAAGAATTCTAAGAATAAAAGTTTTTCAAAGAAATTTATACTGGAGTTATCTGAAAACATTTATAAATTAAGAATTTGATTACATAAACTTAATAATTGATAAGTTTACTGAAGTTATAAGTGCTTATAAAGAAAATAATATTAGTAGTGATATTTTTTTTTTACTAGTTGGAGGTAAATACAGTCACCTAGACTTGGAAGATAAACGTTTCAAAAGATTAATAAAGTCATTAATGGGAAAGCAATCAAATAAAGAAGGTATTAATAGTTATACGTTCACTGACTTATTTAATCACTATAGCATTGATAAAATAAGAGAATTAATAGATTTCATGAATAAATTAATAAACATGGAAACACTGCAATTAGAAACATTTATTGGTTTATCAATGGATCAGGGTAAAAGTAATGTTGAGAATTATAGAAAAACAGATAAGATAAAAAGAAAAAAAATTAAAATAGATGAAAACGATAAAGAAAACCAAAATTTCTTGGATGATTCATATTTTGATTTAAATAATGGGTATAGTGACCATGATGAAGTAGAAAACATTAAAGAAAGCCAGATTGAATTGCCAGATGAATTATTTGCATCTGACTAATTTTGCATTGAAAACAAGAAAAATAAATTAGTCAAATTCAATATCCCTATTTGGATCTAAATTTTTGGGGCCATATAATCTGGACTTTTTTGAGGCAACACCAATGTATTTGATTTCACCACTTTTTGTCTCTCTAAATCCTTCAGGAAGCTCTTCAATATTATAAGTTTGGATTTTTGCATTATGAAATCCATCTTCGTCTTTTATTCTCTTTTTTTGTTTTAATGCAGTAATTATGCCTTTGTTACTTGGATTATCTTCAAGGGTATCATCATAATAAATAATAATATTACCATTATTTAAACAAATGATCAACTGATTGATGTTATGAGACCATTCAAATGACTTAATTTCACTATTTGTATTAATTAAAGCATTCGAATAGTGCTGTTTCACATTGTCATTTAAATTAACTAATGATTCAGCACTTATTGAAACAATAGATCCTTTGATTGATGAAGGATCGCTGCGCTTTTCATATTTATTTGTTGATATTAGTATATTTTTACCACATTTTGAGTAAATAAATTTGGAATATTCACAGTTGCCATCTGAGTATATATTTAAGAATGTATTAATTGGTTTATTTGTTTTTCTAATATCCCAGACTTTAATGCAACTATCAATTATCCCTCTACTAACAACGTAACGATCTTGTGTTGATTTATATTTAATGAAGTTAACGTCAGATATACATACTGAGTTATTTTCTGAGGTGTGAGAATCTCTTATTATAATATTTGGTGTATCGGAAAATAAGTTTCCGTTTCTATGAAACAATTGAATAGAACCATCGGTACATGATGATACAACATATTCGCCTGAAGTTGAAACATTGATGGAATTAACTTGTATTGATGAAATGTTTAATTTTCTTTTATCTAAACACTTCATTACGCAGTGACTTGGTATATATTTGTCTATGCCAAACGGTTCGCTATTTAAATTAAATAATCTAATTGTATTGTCCATAGATGATGTGATAAATTGATTTTCATCCAAAGTGTCCCACTTACAATCCAAAACCGTATGTGTATGGCCATAATTTGTTTTTACAGCCTTAACATATGGATCTCCCTTTACAGTTCCATTAATAAAGTCTCCATTACCATCAAACACCCTACAAATGGAATCTCCACATGCAGCAATAATCATGCTTCCATTGTTGTTATATTTAATAGATCTAATTGAATGGTCTTCCAACGGACACATTACCCTACTCGGTTTTAAGTCATTTGAGAATAAATTGTTGAATTCGTATATCTCTATTTCACCGTTCAACGTACCGCAAACCATTTTTTGTCCCTTAATTGGCAAAGACAAACAAGTTATATGTTTTGCACTGCCTACACTTTCTTCATCCCTAAATTTTATATATGAATTTATTGGGTATTCTATTTCTTTGTCAGAGTTTGATTTACACTTTTCGTGCAATTTTAAAACATTTGCTAAACTATTAATCCCGTCAAAGTCATCATTTTCACTATTACTATCCTCATGTTTATGATTTACATTTTCCCCTGTGCTGTTATTTTTAAAATCACTTAATCTCTTCTCAGTGTTGGTTTCATCTTCGCTACTAGAGCTGTAATCTACTATTTGAATGCCTTTTCTCATGTTGTAATATAATGCCTAAAAATGTTGCAAATAATACACATAATATTTTGATAATGAATATGGAGTTGCTGATGATAAATTAATTATTTAGCAATGGGATTATTTTATCAGCATATAGTTACCAAATTAACATTGCCAATTCGTTCATTGTAATTAAATATGTGATTTTTTAAAATTTTTGTCTGTTAAATTTTAGGTACCATTATATACCGGCAAATAATAAATAAAATAAAAAGATTAATCTCGCAATATTTTTTTCTGTAATATAGAAATAAAATAATTAAAAGAATAATTGTATGGACATTTGTGTCACTAAATGTCAATATTAGTTACAGTTGGTACAACCAAGTTCGAGGAATTAGTAAAAGAAGTGGATAGACAGGAATTTCATAATAAATTACTTATTTTGGGTTATAACAAATTGATAATACAATATGGAAGGTATGTGATGGTTTAATTTTTGAATAAAAAAACCACGTAAATGCCACATTTCGCTTTCATTTTAAATAATTTCTAATTTGTCATTAGTGGGGACTATAAGCCAGCAGAAAGAAGAGTAAAGTTTGGCCAAGATAGCTCACTTGAAAATGACCTAGAAATAACTTCAGTTTCATACATGAAAGAAATAGCTTACGGTGACTATGATCTTATAATATGTCATGCTGGAGCAGGCTCAATTCTCAATTCTTTAAGAAACAATGTAAGTTTTGTGATATTAATGTTTTTTTGTGAATAAATGCGAGTTTTAATGTTAAACTGAATTTAACGACTAGAGAAGGACAATAGTTGTCGTAAACAATAAATTAATGGATAACCACCAATCTGAGCTTGCATTTCAATTACATAACGACAAACATTTGATTGCGGTTCAGGATCCAAAAGATCTATTAAATTCTGTAAGTTTGTATATATTCCTCTTTACTTCTGACTAGTAAACTAGAATAAATTCCTATATAAACATTCAAATTATAAACGCCTTGCATATATAATCGCGCAAATTCTCAAATTTATTATATATACAATTACAACTAAAAAAGATTGAGCTCGCCACTAAATCAACAGACATAGCTCCATTTCCAAAGGCAGATAACTCCACATTTAAAGAGTTTATAAACAGCATTGTTAATAGAAATATTTGGAAATAAATCCTCCTTTATTACCCACTCCAATTTTAAAACAAAAACACGTTAATGCACATAAAATACTAAATACACATGAACTAACTGTAATCTATTTGCTTCGCACGTTTCATTTTTTTCAACGATTCGTTTCTATTTTTAGTTTAATAGATAAGCAATGCACAGTATGGCGCCATAGGTATCGAATTACTGAAACCACGTCACGTCTCTCAATATAAAATATAGCAATTTTAAAAAAAATTTGAAATGAAAGTAAATAAATAGATTCTATGTGGATATATAAAAAAATAAAAGTAAAATAATAAAATTAATGTGAACGAATAGATAATGATAAGTCTAGACGGGAAAAGAATAGGGCATGCACTATAGGTTTTGTCGAATTTTAAAATCTTTTTTTTCCTAAGAACAAGTTACAAAGAATTAAATGAGTGAACACTTTTAGGAAGAATAACAACTATTTGAGACAAGGGTGTAATGAAACTTGAGGAAGCCATTCGTTTATGTACACATCATTAATCACTGGTATTATTTACTCTTCTCCATAAGCTAGGAAAGATGACAAAGGAAAGTAAAAATAAAGAATATAATCGTTTAAGAGTGTTTGTCGCAGCTTTTTCCATGTCAGTAGCTGCTTTTTGGTGGACACTGGCACTTTTTAGCAGGTCATATCACTATCTAATAATTTCTTTTCCTATAGGTAATTACTTAACAATGGATATATCACTATGGAATATATGGGCATCGTCAGATTGCAATCCTGTATTGTTGAATGGAAGACTAAACTTCGACTTTTGTCGTTGGGTGATTTCAAATATAGATGGGAATTCAATAGGTGAGGTAATGAGATTTTTGTGTTTGAGAGGATATGGCTTAAATTCGCAGGAAAGTAACTGCACTACTTTTTCAAATTTATATTCGGGTTCAGCAGCGATGATAGCATCAATTATAATAGTTATATCACTATTAGTAGCATCTTCCATATCCATTGTTGTATTGTATGTTAGGTGTTCCAGGAAAAATATAAGAGCTATAGTATTAATACAATTAGTCCTTGCTTCTGCTATTTCAATTTTATCAATATTTATTTACGTCTCAGTTGGAGGTTTCCAAGCAGACTTTAGTGGGTTTTCTCATTCAGTTAAATCAAACAGGCTTTCCTCCTTGTTTTTCAATTCAAATACATTAAATTCTGGGTTCTATATTGCAATAACAGCTGCTTCATTCACTACATTTTTAATTCCGTGGGTTTCATATATAATAAAATATATAGAAGAAGAAAACATCGAAAATACTTCATATGTTTCGGCTCTAAAACATGCATACTACAGTCAAAAACTAGAAGATGAAATTGCTGAAACTGAATACCTTCTAAATAGGCTAAAAAATGGTCCAATTATATAAATTGTTGAGTTGTTTTATAGACACCATTCATATTTTGATTTGGGTTTAACTATATAATATATAAATTTCTCCAATCAATTCGTTATCTTTGTATGAACTAGTTTGTATTTTTACACATAATATTCAAAACAATTAGATGTGCACCTTAATTCCATTTTTAATTTATATATTTCGATTGATGTCATTTACCAATTGTTTTTGTTGCTCTTTTACATGGGAGCTCTCAAAACTCAATGCTATTATTTATCTTAACTGTTTACAAAAGGCTCATTTATTCAGTTCATCTATTTATTTATTGCCATAATGAGCCAATATACCATGTTTTAGCCATTTATTTATAACAAAAAGGCGGTTCTTTTTACTTAAAATTTTAGGTTCGTAATAAACCGATTTAAATATTTGAACATCAGGTAACAAGGAGAATTCCTCAGAGGTTTCTTGGAATATTTTTTGTTCTATAACTGAGATTTCATTTTCAAGTTAATTTGTGTAAAAATTGCAACCAACAAGAAAGCTTGTACAGGTGCAGGCTTTTGTGGTCCTTTTTTGACAAGTGTTTAATGAATTTTGTTTTTAAAGGAAAGTTTAGTTATAAATAAAAAAAGAAATAAGCCGAATGACAGAGCCAAGGAAAAAACAAAAGATCTCTGAAGATGAGAAAACAGGGGATATCAAGGTTAAGTTAAATCCGTGGAATGATTATAAGCCATATAGCAGTAGATACTTCGAGTTAAGAAAATTTAGAAAGTCACTACCTGCTTGGAAAGAAAGAAGCTCTTTTTGCAAGTTGGTTAAAAAGAATCCAGTTGTTATACTTGTTGGTGAAACAGGTAGTGGGAAGACAACTCAATGCCCTCAATTTGTATTGCAATCTGGAATAGGTGGAGATATGAAAGTAGCGTGTACACAACCAAGAAGAGTAGCAGCAATAAGTGTTGCTCAAAGAGTATCTGAGGAGATGGATGTAAACCTGGGAGAAGCTGTAGGATATACCATTAGATTTGAGGACAAAAGCAGCGATAAAACAAGACTTAAATATTTAACTGATGGTATGTTATTGAGGGAAGCAATGTTTGACAATGATTTATATAAATATGGGGTAATAATGTTAGATGAGGCCCATGAGAGGACGATATCTACAGACATATTAATGGGGTCCTTAAAAGAGATATTAAAAAGAAGAAGCCTTGAATCAAAATTTCCACTTAGGGTAATTATTATGAGTGCAACGTTAAAGTCAACAAAATTTCAAAATTACTTCGACGATGCTCCAGTTTTCACTATACCTGGAAGAATGTTTCCCGTTGAAATTAATTACTGCGAAAGAGCAGTTAAAGATTATTTGGAAGCTTCAATAGAAACAGTAATTAAAATCCATCGTGAAGAAGGACCAGGTGATATATTACTTTTTCTAACTGGTGAAGAGGAAATTGAACAGGCAAAAAGCAGGATTGAATTTTTAAGTTCGCCATTACAACATGAATTTGGAGAACTTGTTGTTATTCCCTTGTATTCTTCTTTACCACCAAGCAAACAACAAAAAATATTTGAACCTGCTCCAGGCCCTAAATATATGGGAGGTCCAATGGGAAGAAAATTGGTTATAAGTACAAATATAGCAGAAACTAGTGTAACTATTGATGGCATTGTTTACGTTGTTGATCCAGGATTCTCAAAACAGAAGGTTTACAATCCAAGAACTAGAGTTGAGTCTCTTTTAGTATCCCCCATATCGAAGGCATCTGCAAAACAAAGGGCTGGCAGAGCAGGAAGAACTAGAGAGGGAAAGTGCTTTAGATTATATACAGAAGAATCATTTAAAAAAGAGTTAATTGATCAAACACATCCGGAAATATTAAGAAGCAACCTCAGTTCAGTTGTTCTTACATTAAAAAGTCTTGGTATAAATGATTTGGTTCACTTTGATTTCATGGATCCACCTGCTCCTGAGACTTTAATGAGAGCATTGGAACAACTTTATTATCTTGAAGCTATGGACGATGAAGGAGAATTAACACATATAGGTAAATTAATGACGGAATTTCCGATTGACCCACAACTTTCTAGAATGTTGATCTTGTCATCCGAACATGAGTGCACATCACATATACTTAGCATTACTTCTATGCTTTCCGTCCCTGCTGTATTTCAACGTCCAAGAGAAAAATCGAGACAAGCAGATAACGCCAAGTACGGATTTATACATCCAGATGGTGATCACCTAACGCTTCTAAACGTCTTTAATCTTTTTAAAAAAACAATTCTTGAAGGAGGAGAGACTGCTGCTAAAAAGTTTTGCAAGGATAACTTTCTTAACTTTAGATCGCTTTCATCCGCTGATAGCATTAGAAAGCAGCTTTTAAAAACATATGAAAAGCATCACCTCAATATTACCTCCACAAGTCCTACATATAGTCAAACGTTAACATCTCAAGAGACCTATAATACTCTTGACTGTCCTAAATTGAGCATAAACATAAGAAAAGCTGTAACACGCGGCTTTTTCATGCAGGTTGCATGTATTCACAGAGCGGGCCACTACACAACGGTACGGGATAATCAAGTTGTACATTTGCATCCAAGTTGTACATTAGACTCAAAACCTGATTGGGTGCTTTACAACGAGTTCGTCCTCACATCCAGAAATTTCATTAGAACAGTAACTAGGATTAGAGGGGAGTGACTCTTCGAAAGTTCAAAGAAATACTACAACATAGAGGAATTTCCTCCTTCTGATTCTAAAAACAAACTAATGCAAATAAACAATATTTACTAGCAAATTATGCGTTGGTAGTTGCAAATAATTGCCTTTTTAAAGAAGGGAGGTGGATTTCGTAGAATATTACGTCAGTTTTGAGGTGAACTCCCATGCATGACATGCGTAGTATATACTTGAAATAATATCTAAACAACACAATATTACATGCCAATTCGTGTGGAAGGCAGCAGATAAACAAGCTATCAATATTGAATTCAGTATTTGTTCGTACAGCCTACAGCTACTTTTTTTGCTAAGCTTCTTTCTAATCCCTACCCGAAAATTGAGCCTTTTTATCTAGGGAAACCCATTTATGTATTGGGCAAATTAACTCTGATTTTGTGTATTGAAAATTTGAGAACCCTCCCTTTACTTCTCCATTAA
>NW_027125554.1:0-747 GCF_009792415.1 Cryptosporidium ryanae
TAGATTATTTGATGTGTTTCCGTTAGACCTAGATCCTCTGTCAAAATTCAGACCAGATGAAAGCATTATTTACTCAAATACAAGTAGGGCACTATATTGTTATAAAAGTTTACCGCAGTATACACTTGTAAGAGGGATGACAAAAGAATATTCTTATTTTTTGTCAATATTTTATAAATTGAAATGTGATAACAACCACGAATATCATGATGGTTCAAAATGTGGCGATACACTTTATCTTATCGACTTACTTGAAACTAAAGCTGATATACTTAGGGAACAAATAAATAGTAAAAAAAGGGACTGTTTTGCTTTTGAAACGAACATTGTGTCAGTTCAGTCAAGATTTTTTAATTCTGATGGTTTTGTTGGCCGTCAGGAGGCTTTTCTTGACGAAAAAGAATTTTTAATGATTGAAAAATCTTACTTAAGGAGGATTATAACACATTATGAGAATGAATATACAAGCAAAGTCATTGAATACGAAAAATATTGTATTTCTGGATTGGAATACACTAACAAAGAAAAACTTGACTGTTACTTATTGAAGTTACAATGTTGGTTACTTGAAAGTGAACTTACCTTGCTCTCTGAAGAGTACTTCAAAAGAATATCTAGATCCAGTAGATTGTTGAATTATTCGGATTAACAAATTTGATTTTTTTTGTCTCTTTCTTTCAAACTTTAGTCTTGTTGAATTTTGTAAGGTTGTATTGCATTTATATTATCTTTTTCAAATATGATTCT
>NW_027125512.1:0-831 GCF_009792415.1 Cryptosporidium ryanae
CCCTTTCCTCCTCTAGTGGTTGTTTCTTTACTACTACTAATGCTACTTCCCTTGCCTCCTCTAGTGGTTGTTCGTTTGCTACTACTTCTGCTTCCCTTGATTTAGGTCCTTTACCAGAATCGTCTTTTTCAAATATAAACACTTCAGGTTTTTTTTCTTCATCACTACTTTCTTCTTCATCACTACTACTTTCATTATCCTGCTCACCTATATTTGAATTGTCTACATGTCTAAGGGATTTAATTACGTTCTTTAAATCTTCTTGCATTGGTTCTTGACTTTCTTTATGTAATTTCTCCAGCTTTTTCTTTCTTTCTTTTTCCTTCTCCTCTTTTTCTTTCCGTTTTCTTTCCTCTTCAAGTTTTAATCTTTCTTGTTCTTTTCTAATTTTATCTTGTTTTTCCCTTTCTTTTTCTTCTTGTATTTCTTTCAAATGTTTTTCTCTAGCTTCTCTAGCTTTATCTAATGCCTTTTGTTTTTCTTCTTTTTGCTGTTTTGATTTTTTTTCTTCAGGAGTTTCTACTTTTTTAAGTGATTTAACTAAACCTTTAAGAGGAGTGTTTGAATCAGAACAAGAATTAGAATCCGAATCACGATCATCAGATTCATCATTATCTTCATCTTCATCTTCATCTTCATCAGATTCACTGTCATTGCTTTGATCTTCAGAATGATGTTTCTTATTATTATTTTGATCATTATCTTTTCCACCACTACCACCTGCACCACCACTACTAGATTGACCACTAGTTCTTCCTCCACTACTTTCTTTACCTGCTCTAGAAGTTTCTTTACCACCACTACTAGATTGACCACTACTTCCACTTTCTT
>NW_027125509.1:0-1258 GCF_009792415.1 Cryptosporidium ryanae
TCCAATACTGTCCTTTATGACATTTTTCTATTAAAAACCAAATCCTAAAGGCGCCAAATGCTTTCACTCATATTATGATAAGAACTCATTTTCATTTATGTGTTCATTATGATGAAGAATTTATACCACTTCTTTTTATAAAGAAGTGCATCTATGTTTGTTTATATACATTAGCATTCTTATACTTGTTAACTCTGAAAATCTTAACTATAATGTTTTTAATGAATTAAATAGCATTCAATCTACTTCCAGTCAAAAACCATTAAGCATTGTTAAACACAAAGAATATACTGGTATTGCCATAAATCAAATTATTTCAAATTTAATTCAAAATTTAAATAATATTAATCAAGAAATTCTTAATCAACATTTACAATATATATATATATATATATTATTCAATCATTATTATCAACAAATGATAAATCTTCATCTAAACACAAAGATACTGATCATAAAAATGTAAACAGCACTTATGGAAATAAATATAGAAACTATTTAAAACAGCTTAAATATTATAATATTTAATTTAAAGAAAAAACTCAACATGCTGATATAAATTATAGAGACAGATTATCTGAATTACAAATAAATCCACCTATTTTAGGTAGTCAAATGCCTAATGAGAAATCCATTATCAAAAAAAGAATTGTTCCTATTTTACCTGTTGATTCTAATTTTGCTAGATCTAAATATAATATTCTTGTTCAAAATTACAAATACAAAAGGGAAAAGCTACAATTAGAAAAAGTTATTAAGACTCAAAAATCACAAATTCAAAATTTAAATAAACAAATATTACAACTAAGTAATATTATCAGAAATTTTCATAAAGATTATAAAATTGAGAATGAACAATTAATTGAAGATCTAAGTGAAGAAATTCTGAATTATAAACAATTAATCGATTTTTTGGAAACAGAAAATAAGTTATTATTAGATGAATTAAATGATAGTAAAATTGAATTAAGGATTTTAACTGATAAATTAAGCAAAACTGAAGATCATATTTTCATTCTAAATAATAAATTTAAAGAAAAGCTAAAAATCATAGATGATCTAATCATTCAAAAAGACATTCTTATTCAACAAAATAAGGATTTACAGATTAATACTAAGAAATCTCCATTGAAAATTCAACCAGATTTACAATTAAAACACCAACCACATGTTAAACCTCTAGATCATAAAATGTTGGGGGAGGGGGGGGAAGTGATGCTCCGATACCAAAAAATCTACTAATTTTAAATGAAACAGG